>NC_061114.1:35089255-35112516 GCF_002878395.1 Capsicum annuum
ACTTATAGAGAGTATAGATGTTCAGAACAATCTCCCTTATAAGTAAGTCCCAGTCAAAATCCTTGATCATCAGATTACTAGACTTAGAAACAAAGAAATTCCTTTGGTCAAAGTTCTTTGGCAGAATCAATCCATTGAGGGAGCTAATTGGGAAACAAAAGAAGATATGCTAACCAAGTATCCTTACCCCTTCTCCGCAATCTAAGTCTCAGCCCAAGGTAACAACCTTCCTTAGATTTACTCAGTTCCATGCTCATATTTCATTTACAAACTTGGCATCAATTACCATTGCATATCATCCCCATGAAAGTCATGCATCCATGAATCAGTTTAATTATGTAATCATTCTTCAGTTATGAATGTACCATGTTAAAACTCAGTTGATTAATAGATTTAGTCATGTAATCATGTTTAAGCTATGCATGTTCAGTATGTAAACTCAGTCTATCAATATTCTCAGCTTAATGAGTCTCATTCGAGGACGAATGTTACAAAGGGGGAGATATTGTAAGACCCCGTAATAGTCCTAGTCTAATTTAGTCCTATATAGCAAGTCAAAGGATGGTCCCAGACATAGAAATTTTAGCTAAATGTTCATAGTTAGAATTATTTTTATCCATAATAATTCGATGATCTTATTTTTTATATTAACGACCTTAGAATGTCTATTTTTAAGTTAATTCATGATCAGGAATATCAATAGATATTCTTGGATGAGTTTTGGATTTTTCGGACTTTGTTTGAGGGATGTTTGAATGACCAAAATAGTGAGTCAATGCGATCTCACCGCGATGCATTGATGATTGTGTTACTAAAATAGTGAATTGATGCAAACTCGACGTGACGCATCGCCTATCGCGTCGACACCAATGACGCAGTGTGTCGGTCTATGCGTTGCTGGGTGCATTTTTTTGTAAGTAAGACCGCATCCATAGGGGTATTTAAGTGAATTTACCCACTTTTATTCTGCCCTAAAACATGAAATTAAGTTATCCTAAGGGCAAAATCGCTATCTCTCTCTCTTAAATCCTCTATAGAACAAAATCCTAGATTATTCAATTTCAAGTCTAAGCTTTAAGATCGCACCAATGATTTTCATGAATTTAATTACCAAGGTATGTTAGGTTTTCATCCTTGGGTTTCCTTATACCCTTGGAGTTCAAGAACCATTTTTGTAACTACAAGTTTATTGATTTCATGATATACATGTTTAAATTGGATAGTGTTCATGTATGTATTGATGTTTGGTTTTCAAATAAAGACTCATTACAAGTTTCAAGTGAATTAATTAGCATGTATGTAGAATTATGTGATCATCATGTAAAACCCCTGAATTTGCAAGTTGAATGTTGTAGACATAATGTTTGTGTCTTGATGAATTTCATGTGCATTAATACTGTTCCCTAAGTGTTTGATAGAATGCCTATGCGAATTGAATAGTGAACTCATGACATGATTTCATGTGTTCCCATTCATGTACAAATTCATTCCTCTCAAGTGTTTGACAAAATGTCTAAATGAATGCATCGTGAAGAAGTAATATGTTTTTCTATTGATGCTATCGAGTCCCGGGGGTATTCAATACCCAAAAATATAGTTGTTTACTTGGAATTATAGTAGCTACAATATAGTCTAAGTAACGTTACAAATAGTAGTTCTCAGTCAGTTATAGACCTCAGTGAACTCAGTCTAGTTCAGTCAGTTAACACAATCAGTAATATTTCATTCAAGCCTAGCACAATCTAGTGATCATCTTAGTGTCTATTTAGTTGGGAGTAGAATTTAAGACCAAGAAAATCTAGGGATGGTGTCTCACCTGCCAGTTGAGGTTGTGATCTTTAGTAGTAGTCCTTAGTTCCAGAACTACATAGCCAGTGTAGGTTGCATTTATCAACCTCTACGTTGAGGGTTGATAAAGTGTTCACCTGCCAGTTGATGGTAACATATATCTCACCTGCCAGATGAGGTTGATTCTTTAGTGGATCCGTATTCCTATTGTTAGTACCCATGGCACGGTGCTAATACCCTTCCACTAGGGTCACAAGTTGGACCCCAACTCAATTTATAATCGAGGTATGTAGGTTAGATGAACACTCCCACAAATTTAGTTTCAGACTCAGTATAGAACTCAGTTCAGTTCTACAGAATTAGGACTGCTAGAAATAGTCACCCAGTTATCAGTAAACTCAGATATCAGTCACTTAATTATTATAAATCAGTATTTAGTTTTAGTATGATCTCAGATACAATATATATATATGTATGTATATGCACAACATTGCATAATCAGTAGTTATAGTAGTTTCAGTTATCTATGTACTCTCATTCAGTTGTGTTCATATCATTCAGTCAGTTACTGTTCTTGTATATGAGCCCATGCATTTTAGCCTTACCTCATCTAGCATAATAGTATATTAAATGTACTAACTCATACTCTTTCTTTTGCGCTATGATGTCTCATATTATAGCTTCAGATGCATGGGCTTGTAGCCGTACTTAACAGCTCAGGTTATCAGCAGTAGCTATAATGGTGAGTTCTCATATTTCAAGGATAGAGTTATTATTTCAGCATTTCAGTAGTTCAGTATGTTCAGTAGTTAGAGTTATTTGGGGATTGGTCCCATGAACTCTATATTTAGACAGTTAGAGGCTTTCAAACTAGACCATTTTAGACAAATGTTCAGTTTTTCATTATTACTATCAATCTTTAGTATTTATTTTAGTATTTTGAGAACCTTACAACATTTTAGTTATATTTCCGCACATGTTATCAGTATTATTATTCAGTACTCATAGCAGGTACCAGTTATGGGTTAGCTTGTGGTCATTCCAAATTGTAAGCACCGTGTGACGTCCAGGGTGCAGACTTAGGGCGTTACATAAACAAGAGCCTAGGTATCTCAAAAGTAGTTATTCACACAATCAACATGCTTTCACATGCAAATCTACTTGCATCATGCAATCTTACATAGAACCATCAATAACATCTCACTTACCTAACACAAAAATTTAAAATTTACTCCTAAGAAGAAAAAGTATACTGGGTTCAAGGGGCACCCTTAAGGAGAAGAACCAAAAAGAATAACCATGGGGTGGGTGAAGTGTGCACCTATTGAACTAACACCCACAAAATAAATACTAGACTCAACAAAGAGAAAATATTTTTGTAATTTTTCAAATTTAATCCAAAAACAACCTAAGAAATAATTAAACATTAAGACCCCACAACATCACTTCTCCCGAAACCATGGCAATTTTCCCACCCACACTTAAAACTTACATTGTGACTAAAGTAAACTTAGAAGTAGAGATATAAATATTCCCTGAGGGCTGTAGGCCTAGCTAGTAGAGTCTTTTAACATTAAGAGGGTCCGAGGAGCCAACACTTAGTCTCTTCCATGCTCCTTAGCCCAAGTATTTGGTACTTAGACTTTCTAACAACCTGTTACTCAACAAATACAAAAACTACGTGACACAAAAACTAAAAATATGATAAATAAAATACCTACCTTAACTTGGGTTGCCTCATAAGCAGTGTCTGATTACGTGTCGCAGCATGATCTACATCACTTAAACTAAACCACACTTCCTCATCCTCCTTCTCTTATTAAGAGTCCATCTTCTCACTCGTTTCTGACCTCTTAAGTTTGAACTCTCAAGGTTATCATCTTTTCTAGTAATAGCCTTTTCAAGCTTATCAATCATCATTACTCCAGGCTTAGGCGATGGCTTGGGAAACTCAATAAGACAGTCTGAAGAAGTATTTGATGGTGGACCCACCATCCCACACTCATAAACTTCCATCACCATAAAGATGCATAAGTATTTATATTGGGAAAGTGGATTTAGTGGTTTGTAGACTCTTAAAACCAACTCTTTGTCATCTAGTTTCATTTTGAGAGTGCCATCTCTTACATCTATTAGTGCTCCTCTATTTCTAAGAATGGACATCACATAATGATTGATACCCTTTAATTTGAATTATAATCCAAAATAATAAATTCAACAGGGATAATAAACTTACCAACCTTAATGAGTATGTCCTCAATGATTCCTTCGGGATCAACCTTCGTTCGGTCTGCCATCGAGTACCACCGAGCATGATCTTGGATTCTCCAAATATAGAGCTTTGAACATTAATAACGACATTAAAATTATACTTGCCCCCAAATAATTAAAGCATGGACCACATTACTACCATTAATTTATTGGGAGAGGGTTGAAACTTCCTAGGTCCTTAATTTTCTTAGGCATTTTTCTCATTACCATTGAGCTGCACTCTTCAGTAAGTTCCACGGTATTAACATCCTGTACTTTGATCTTATTGGTCACCACATTCTTTAAGTACTTATCGTATTAGGGCATTCTCTACAAAACAGCTAAAAGAGGAAGGTTAATGTGAAGCTCTCTGAACGTGTCAAAGAACTTCTTTAAGCATTCATCCTCCTTTGATTTCTTAAGCCTCTATGGGAATAATAGTGATGGCCTTTTATTTACTTGATTAGTAGCTTTAGTTTTTGGGTACTCAGACTTTCCTTAATTATCAGCATCTTTAGTTGCAACCTGTTGTGGATCTAACTCTACCTGTACCTCTAAATTTTTCTTTAGATGTTTGTTATTAATATCCGTATCACTCCTCAAGGTGATTGCCATTACTTGTTTTTAATTTTTGGTGGGTTCACTTGGAAAAACACCTTGGGGCCTAGTATTTTGTGCTTGAGCTAGTATCATCAATCGTTGCTCCAATTGCTTCTGAGTTACTTTGTGAATTTTGATTTTAGTATCCTTTTCTTCTTGCTTTGCTAGGATCTTCTTTAAAGTTTCCTCAATGTAACTAGCTCGTGTACTATGTTGCTAATGTTGATTATTTCCCCATGCATAATTTGGCTGAGTCTGCCACTTTTGATTTTAGGTATTACCATAAATCGAGTTTAGTACATTGCCTATAAATTTTGTTGACTCCAAATTTGCACCACACAAGTATGAAGAGTGACCAGTATTGCCACATATCTCATACCATGTTGGAGTCTGTTGTACCACATTTACTTGTACCTGAGTCTATTGCACACCCGATTTGCTGAATTGTGTCATCATCTGATTTTTCATGGATGATAGTTGTATGGCTACGTCTATTATACTATCAATTTCAATCATGCCCACAATATTTTTCATTGAGATCCTGGACATGTCACCATGCTAGTCAAGATTTCCTTGAGCAATGCATTTTAACAAGGTATAGAGCTCATCATAAGTTTTCTCTAATGCTTGACCACCTACAACTAAAGATAGTAAAATTTTTATTTTATGGTCAAGTGCTTCAACAAAGGTGTGAGATAATACCTCATTGTACTATTGGTTATGTGGACAGTCCCAAAAAAGAGATTTGAACCTCCCCAAATCATGATACAGGTTCTCATCGGGCTTCTGCTTGAAGCTCAATATTTCAATGTGTAATCTTGTAGTCTTACCATAAAAAAAAATAGCTGAGGGATTTTCAGGACAAATCATCTCATGTTGTGATTGAACCTTCTAGCTAAGCATTCAAGCCCTTCTTTGCTTCCCCCAAGAGTGAAAAAGGGGAAGAGTGTCAGCCTTATGCAATCAGTTGACACACCCGTGGGGATAAATATGTCACTGATGTTCATAAAATTTTGCAAGTGGACTTATGGATCCTCTTATGATAGCCCAGTAAATTGCCCACCGTTGTGCAAAAGCTTCTCCATATTCTCCTTTAATTGAAATCTACCTTCAGCTGCCATTCTGTAGATTGCAAAGGTGACATTAGTTAGAAGTGGGATTGCCACTTAAAAAACTATCCTAGGGGTTGGTGGATATTTTACCATAGGTTTAGGATGATCTTCCTCATCATAAATTTGTAGGATTCTATAGAAAAGTACTGTTTCTCTCCTTCATTGGTGTAAACATTGCTCTAGTTCAGGGTATGGTTCAACTAAATCCCTATCCCTTGCTAGCTTACTAGCTTATTAAACCTGTACCTACAAATCAAGATGCTAAGATCAAATGAATAGAACTAAAAAAATAAAAAATCAAAGCTAAAACTAAAGCAATTACTTCACAAGGCCTTGGCAACAATGCCAAAAACTTTCTGTGTCGAAATGTACGCACAGGTATATGTGGTCCACCCAAGTAATATAGTGGCCTTATGAATATAAAAGTATCAATCCCACAACAACTAATGTTAAGAAACTATTCCAATTTCAGTTCAACTATAGAGATTAGACAAGTGCAAACGTAACCACAACAGTTTGCAAGTTATAACTAAATGTAAACTTAAACAATGCAGTAAAGTAAGGTTCTTTAATAGTCAAGAAGGAGAAACCTAGGGTTAAGGACCTATGAACAATCATACTATTTATGTAACTTCATTAGTTAGGTAAATTTTCTTTGTTGTTAGTTCACGGGGTTGATATTAAGACTATGGCGTTCCAAACCTCTAGTCAACTATCCAACTTAGCTCCATAATTACATCATTGAGCGGGGATGAGAGAACTAAGTTAAATACACTCATATTATATCCTATAATTGAACTAAATAGGGAAGTTAAGTATATTCCTATCTTAAATGCAAATCATAACAACATTAAATTGAGACTATGATCCTTTTTTATCTATCCCACGTTCTACTCTATCATTCATCCATTTAGGTTTATGATAGGGTTATACATGAATTATAAGGGTATTTCATCCATAAAATAGGGATAAATAGGATAAACTAAAAAAAAATATGATAAAAAACCAAAATAAAGTCAATACACAACAATAGTACTCATGTTCTTAGCCTTAACCCTGGAAAAGGGCTTTAGAAAATCATGGACATAGACGTAATCATAATCAAAGAATACATGTTAAAATAAAAAAATAAACTAAATTAATGGAATAAAATCTCTAATTTAAGTATTCTTCATCCTCTCTTCAAGCCCTAAGATCGTCCAAAGTGTTTATAATTGAGTTTAAGTGTCCTATTTATAGGAGTAAAAGATGCCCAATTTTAACATAGGGGCGTGCCACATCCTTACCATGTGGCCTAGGGTCCATTAAACACCACTATTGTGGTGAGATACTGGAATTGGCCATTAAAAATACTACCAAAGGCTATTCACGACCCTATTATGCAATCTAGGCAGCATAGCACGCCAATGAATGTAGAACGTCCAGATTTTCACCATATAAACTCTATGCATTTATCCTTTAATCTCAAGATTTTTGATGTTGTCTTATATTGATTTATAGCTTCTATATTGATGTTGAGCGAATTTATGCATTCTAGCTCTACTATTCTAGCTTATTTTGCCTTGTTTTGAGGATGATTATTATGATATATGCAGTAATAATGATATAAATGAGCAATTATGTGCCCAATTATGTGTTTACAATGTTTAATGGTGTTTCCACACAAGTTTTGATTCAATTCGACCATTTAGAGTTCAACCAAGAAAGCTAGTGTGACTAGATTGAGCTAGGTGTTGTCTAGTCTCTTATGTTGGATTGTAATGTGTTATAATGAGTTCATAAGGTTTTTATTATGTATTTATATGTGAAAAAATGTAGTTATAATGATCAAGGGTCAATTGGATCGAGAAAATAGTGAAAACAATGAGTTAAAGCTCAATGTGAATTTAGCCTATGCTTATCTCGTGTTTCTAGTTCATCGGTGAGGATGTTGTGTTGTTTTGAGCTATTAATTGATGTGTTTAATGATTTATGATGCTTGTTTCATGGATTATGATGATATATTTAGGATATAAACTCTTCAAATCAAGTGTAAATAACTCAAAAAGGCTCGGAATGCTCAACAATAGCACAAGACGCAAGTTGGATGCAATTTGGACTCCTAAAAAGTATTGAGCGAGTGTCAACTGTACAGCTGGTCAATGGAGGATTTCAAAACATCAATGGATTCTGAATAATCCCAAGTCTTTGGAAATATGGCGGGTGTAGCTTAATTTAGAGTTTAAGGAGGCCCCGCGACGTATTGAAATCGCGAACATCTACTGGAATTTGTCCGATTTTTTGACAATTGTGAATTTGAATGTCTTCGCGTCGCGCTGATGCCCAAAATTGGGATAATTCTCCCCATCTGAAGTAAAATAGCATGGAAACTCAATAAAAGTCGGTTTTATGACTTGTATACTATTAATGTAATATCCCAAACTCGGTTTTAATCATCTTGGGATCTCTTGGAAAAACTAGATCAACTTGGAACATCATTGGAGGCTAACACAACTTATTTTTCGGTTTTATCATTCTTTAGTTTAGTTTTTCTTATAGTTTGTATCATCATTCCAAGGGATTAGATGATGAATATTTCCATAAAGGCTAAAACCCTCTTTCTAGGGTTGAAGCGAAGAACATGAATGCTCTTTAATATTTTTTATTATAGTTTACTTGTGGATTATCATATGGATTGTTCTTGATTTCTTGAGCTTACAATTTTGATGATTATCTACCATTAGAATAAATCTATATTTCTATGTGAATCCAGGAGGATAATCATAGGATAGAATGAAGAAATTAAGGAACAAGGTTCTTACTCTTTTACGAAATAAGGAGTTTGAATTAGAATCTAGGATAGGGATACACCTAGAAACCTTTTTTGATTCAATTACAAGAAGATAACTTTATCGATTTAGATGAATTTTTGTATCTCTGCGGGAGTTGTAGGTACAATGTTCACTAGATAGAAGATTTGAGGTCGGGAGACTAAAATCGTAGCATAAAACTTGCGAATCAACAATCTAATAACCAACTAAAGTGTGATAGGAATAGATATTTGTATGATTATTGGAAATGCCTCAACCCTGAGCTTTCCTCCATTGATTGTCCAAGATTTTATTTTATGCATTAGTTTAGATTAATTTTAACTTTCAAAATTACAACTTTATTTGCTACTATCCTCAATTACTTAAACTAGAATAGGATAAGTGGTAAATGCAAGTTCCTAAGAGATCGATACTTGGGCTTCCTTGAAGCCACTATATTACTTGATAAGACCACGTACATTTATGTGTGTGCTTGGGCGTTGTCAAGTTTTTGGCGCCGTTGCCGGGGACTTATTTTTAGGCAACTATCTTATTTTTAGTTTTTATATATTAAGTTGTATATAGTTTTGGTTTAGTTTCTTTTTATTTTTCTTTATTTCTATTTTTTCCTCACATTCTTCTTGAGATGTCAGCCCGTGATAGATGGTTATTAAGTGATGACGATTCTTGTTGATTTTGTAGGGGACCACATCATGAGGTTTATTGTCCAAATTTTAATGGAAGTGCATGGACGGGACCTTTACAATATGATGCGGATACTTTTCTATCTGAGGAATAGAATGCAAGTTGGTATTTGGCTTGTGGTCAAATTGATCATTTAGAAGATACGTGTGCTAGAAAAATCAATTCAGTAATGTTTGTGGGCTATGAGCAATTGCAAAATTATATAAACTACTGCAATCGAACAGGGTTAACTCAGTTATAAATTCAATCACAGACTAACCAACAATAGTTTTAGGAACGAAAACTAAACATGTAGGCCACAACTTAAACGAGCCATTTGGAAGAGATGCTGAAACAACTTTTAGTGTCAAACCCAGTTATTGGTAGATCTGAATAACCATAGGAAGGATGTAGATCAAGAGTATATCCAACCGATTGTAGAGAAAGTTGTTGATAATTCAAGTAAGTCTGAATACTCAAAAACTAAAATTATTGAAAGTCGTAAGGAGTTGCCACTGCCACCATGTCTACAGTGGCTAAGGGAAGAAAAATATGAGGAGGGCATTAGCTAACTTGTAGAACAAACACAAGAATCGCATATGAAGTCTCTTAGGGTCAAGTTTTGTGGCTTAATTTTGAATTTATGTTATTGTTTGGTTGAGAGTCTATGATGACCCTATTGAACTAAGCATGTGTCATATGCGTGTGAGATTTTTGTATATTCCTTGTTGCATATGAAGTCTAGAACTTACCGGTATGTGTGTGAAATGAAATAAAGAGTGTGGGTTTAGGAGATGATTTAGGCATTTCTTTGATAGCCTTGTTTTATACATTCTTTTTACCTACCCTTGTGCGTTATCCTAGTTAAACCCTATTGAGCCTTTAGCCTTTTCTTTGGTAGCCTCATATATTGACTAATCCCTTTTTTGATAAACCATAAGTCGATCCAAAAGGCTTCTAAGTGCTTTAATTGAAAAAAATTGAATTTGAGAAAGTAGTGTGAGAAATTGAAGAAGGAAAGGTGAAATTGATGCACAAGGTAATAGTTATTAGTGTTTATAATTGAATTGTGTTAGATTTATGTGATATAATTGATGTTAGAAATATTGCCAAGATAGAAAAGAATGAGAAAAATGATTTTTTGTGGTAGTAAACTATGTGTCCACCAAGTGTTTGTGAAAATGCTTAAAAGAGATATGGCAAAAATAAAAGAGATGGGTAGACAAAAGGGGTGTAATTTGGCTGTTGGAGATTTGTTTTAAATATATAATATAGTGTATTAGAGATCTTAGAGAGGTTAGTCACTATTCTTGGACAAAATAGTTCCTACCCGTCCCTTAATTGGAATCACTGGGATAGTGCTTCATTTTAAGTGTAGGGTGGTGGGTTCGTATTCTCTTGCATCTTTGTTTTTTTTAGTTATTCGAATGAACAATTTTTTTTTTCTTTTGCTGTGTTGGTTTTAAGTACTAGCTATTCGGAACACTGGTCTGTAAAAGTTAATGACTTTGACTTTGTGTATTGCAATTTGCCCTCTTTGGCATTTATCGCATTTTGCTTCAGTTTAAAGTGGAGAAATAGTTGAAGGCAGAACCTTCAAACTCTATCACCACATGGGATGGTATGATGAAGAAGTTCCTCATCAAATATTTCCCATCTAGAAAGATTGCAAGGTTGCATAGTAATATTCTATGTTTTAAGAAAAATCCAGATGAGAACTTATATCATGAATGAGAGAGGTTCATATCTCATTTCAGAGATTGTTCATATCACCAATAGACCAATGAGGTATTACTTCATACTTTTGTTGAAGCTCTTGACTAAAACAAAAAAATATTGCTAGATTTAGCTACAGTTAGTCAAGCTTTGGAGAAAACATATGATGAACTTTATGACCTCCTAAATTGAATTGTAAAAGGTAGTTCCTATTGGCATGGTAATATTTCCACAGGTGCAGCGAAGAAGCCTACAGGTATGATAGATGTGGATAGCATCACAACTTTAACAACTAAATATTCAGCCTTACAAGATCGTATAATGATGCAGTTCAGTAAGTTCGGTGTGAAGCAACCTTAGTCATAAGTAAATGCAGACTAGCAGACCCGTCTTGGTATGAAATTTATGGTATTAGTGGTCACTCTACATACTTATGTGGTGTAAATTTAGAGTCAGTAAATTTTATGGGCAATGCATAAAAGGGAAATTATGGTAGCACCTACAATCACAAGTGGCAGAGTCAGCCCAAACATTCATGGGGTAACAATAATAAAGTTCAGAGTCAGCAACTTTAGCAACAACAAAACATGCAGGTAGTAATATTCAAGATACCTTGAAAAAGATCCTGACCAATAAAAAACAAATGGCTAAAAAAATAAAAAAATAGCAACTTTCCCATAAAAAAATAGACACGGCTGGGATAGTTATCTCAGGCCCAAAATGTCAGTCCTCAAGGTGTTTTACCAATTGACATAGAGAATCTGAAACAGGTTATGGAAATCACCCTATGGAGTGGTATAAATCTCATTAATAGACCTCTCAAGAAAAATTAGGAGGTTTAGGTAGAGTTATCCAAAGCAGGTAGAGGAGATACAAGTTGAAGCCAAACATGGTGAAAGTTTAGGGAAGTCTGAGTACCCAAAAACTAAGAAAGTTGTGTGTATACAAGAGAAACCACCACCACCATTTTCACAAAAGTTTAAAAAGGCTAAAAATATATGTTTTAAGAAGTTTTTTTGACACATTCTGAGAACTTTAACCTTCTATTGTTATATATTTTTCACGGTATTCCTACGTACTTCAAGTACGTGAAGGATGTGGTGACAAATAAGATAAAGCTGAATGATATTGAGATAGTGGCACTTACTGAGGAGTGCAGTTCTGTTGTGATAAAAAAGATGTCGATAAAGATGAAGGATTCTATGATCTTCACCCTCTCTATACAAATTACTAATAGCAATGTGGTCCATACTTTGAGTGACTTGGAGTCAAGAATAAAATTGATGCTCCTATTTATTTTTAAAACTCTTAGTTTAAGTAAGCCGAGGCCATGTTCTGCGGTGCTCTAAGTGGCGGATAGAACCATAGTGCATCCCAAAAGAATCATTAAGGACATTTTCATTATGATTGGTAAGTTTATTATACCTTTTGATTTTAGTGTTCTTGATTATGATACAGATGACAGGGTAGCGATCATATAAGGGCATCCATTCTTAGTGATTGTAGGAGCACTAATTGATGTAAAAGAGAGCACTCTACTATGAGATTGGTGATAAAGAGGTTGTCTTCAAAGTTTACAAATCACTTAATCTACTTTTACATTATAAGGATTTGTGCATGATCACGACCATAAAATTAGATAGGTATGGGGTGGTGGAGTACAATACACTAATAACCTCTTTGGACTATCTCATAGAGTTGCTCAAGACACCACATAATCTAAATGTTTAGAAGCCAAAAGGAGATCCTGGAAAGGATATTTTTGAAAAATATGTAGGCCTTGAGAGTATACACTCAAGAGGTCAAAAAAGGTGAGAAAATGGCCTCCAAGAAGGAGAAAAAGGATAAAGGAATAAAGTTGAAGTAGTTATATGAGTCATGTCACAACACTGACTCAAGAGCTGCTTGGGAGGAAACCCGAGATAAGGTAGGTATTTTATTTTTTAAGTTTTCCCTTTGTATCATGTTTTTTTTTTTGTTTAAGTAACAAGTTGATGGGAAGTGTGAGTATTGGAGCTCTAAGCTATGGAGAATAGCAGTGACTGGGTGTCGAGTCCACTGTACCTCATTGATGACTAAAAATTCTGCTAGCTAGGCCTAAAGGCCTTAGGGAGTATTTCTATTCTTACTTTTGAATTACACTTTGGGTACAAAGTGTGTTTTTAAGTGTTGAGTGGGGAATCTTCCCATTGTTTAGAGTAAAATATTTCTATAAAATTTCTATTCTTAGTTGTCTTTTAGTTTTCAACTAAATTTGAAAATATTATAAAAAAACCTCTCTTCATTTATCTATAGTTTTGTGGTGTCAGTTTAGTGGGGGCACACTTTACCCACCCCATGATTTTCTTTTCATTCCGAGGGGCATCCTTTGAACCAAGTATCCTTTTTTCATTTTTAGGAATAAATTTTAATTTTTTTATATTAGGAAAAGTGAGATGTTCTTGTTAGTTTCTATGTTTGATCATATGATGCAAGTTGTTTTGAATGTAAGAAGCATGTTGATTGATATGAATGACTACTTTCGAGACACCTAGGATCATTTTTATGACTCTTGTACATTGTTGGCTTAATTTTGAATTCGTGCTAGTGCTTGGTTTAGAGTCTATAGAGATCCTACTTGATTTAAGAATGTGCCCATGTATGAGTAAGGTATTTTGTTGCATTACTTGTGCCATTTTGATGTCTACAACTTATCTGGAGTGTGTGTAAAGAAAAATAAAAAAATTTGGATATAGGAGATGATATAGTTATTTCTTTGATAGCCATGTTTTATACCCTCTTTTATCTACCCTTAGGCATAATCTTAGATAGCTCTATTGATCCTTAGCCTATTTATTTGGCAACCTTATATGTAGCCCATCCCTATTCTTTAATTGAACATAATTTGATCCTAAGCTCCTAAGCCTTAGTTAAAAAATTAAGGTCTGTAAAAATATAGAAGGAAAAGTTGGATGTGACGCCTCAGAATAGAAACTATTGGTGTTGAAAAAAATTATGTTTTGTGGTTGGAATTAATGCAATGAAAAGTGAAAAATTGACCGACTATAAATCATGTGTTAATAGAGAATACTCCCTCCTTACTATGTGTGAACTAGCTTAAAGAGATGGGGCAAAATAAAAAGACATAGGAAGATAAAAGTTGTGAGAAATTGGATCTAAAAGAGAATGTCAATATATAATGTGACGTACTAAAGTTCTTAGGGATGATAGTCATTATTACTGGCTAGAATAGTTCCTACCAATATCATAGCCTATATTACAATCCATGAATTCCTATTTGATCTTGAACCTTAACATTTTGATATTAGTGGATTACTACACTAAGGAAAAGTCTATGGTTCAGTTTATGTGTCATGTGAATTCTTCACGAGAGTGAGCGAAATTTGATTCTCATATGAATGAATATGGGTAACTCTCTTTATGGTGAGGGCACATGTTTCATGATTTTTAAGTGACTTATATGATCTCTTAATTGAGTAATATGAATGAGTTTTCCAACTTGGTTGAGTCAATTCATGAAGCTAGAGTGTTTGGAAGTAGAATTCACGAGTTTTCAAATATATATGATATGCTTAGGGCACAACTTGCTATTTGTGTTGCCATTATAGTACTAGCTTAAGTGTCTTATTTGTAGCAGTAATATCGGAGTCTTTATTATATATGGTGCTAAATTTAAAGAGTTATTCGAGGACGAACAAGGCTTTAAGTGTGGGTTGGTGATGTTAGGTGTATTTATGCACCTAAGTGTCATAATCTCAACTATTTGGCCTAGTTTTGAGGACTTCTTGTGTGCGTACTGAGTTCATATTCATATAATTTAGAACAAAATTATTAAAATACATGTTTATAATATTTAAGTTGTGTTCAAAATAATTTTGAAATGAAAACAATCACTTAAATTTTAGATGAGAAAACTAGTATCACTAGCTTGAGCTATGTGTTGTTCTAGTTAATCTTGTTGAATTCTATTGTGTTTAAGCACTAATTTGTTGGTTTTGATGGTATATGAAGAATTTTTAGATGTTAAAATGAATGATTGGATGCTACACTAGCTGAATTTTAAGTGTAAAGACAACCACGAGTGAGGAACTGAAATCTAATTAGATGGAGAAAACATGGACGAAATCTGGAATTTTTCAGCACCAAGGCATGCCACGCCTTCTATCCCATGAGATAAGGGAATGCCACGCCATTGAACACAAAAAAAATGTTGATTTTTTTTTAGAATCCATGATAAGGGCGCTCCACTCCCTTATCGCGCTAACACATGGGCGTGATACACCATTGACTCCAAAATAAGCACTTGGCTTCCATGTATAAATAGAACACTGGGGACTAGTTGTAAGCACCATAGATGACTTTTGGGTACGGAAATACACTTGATGAGGCTTATTATAGGGTTATTAATCTTTCCTTTACTTTATTTTTCTTATAAATAAATTTATATCTTGTGATTTGTTGTAAAACCATTAGTGTCTAAACACTCTCTTCTAGGGTTACGACTAAGAACATGATTAATTAAGCTTATATTTGAGTTGGTTTATGTTTATTATAATTATTAATTTTTCATAATCCTTGTTTTTACTATTTTACGTACTCTCGACCCTTAGGATAAATCTATATTTAGGAAGAAATATAGATTAGAATAAGACGTATGGAATGAGATCTTTAACATTCAAGGGATTGAAGCTAGGATTTGCATTTAGGATAGGAATATAGATAATTCTCTTGATTTGGTTCATACATGAGATAAAATATAAATGAGTTCAACTTAGTTCTCACATCCCCGCTCAACAATATAGTTGTGGGGCAGAGTTAGATAGACCGTTAAAGGCTTAGAAGACCACAACCATGTTATCAATCCCGTGAATTAAAAACCAAGATAATGAACTAAACTAATAAGATTTTATGGATAAGTATGATTTTATTATAGTACCATGACCGTAGATTCTTCACTATTGTTGTCTCCAATACTACACATTATCGAATTGTTTACGGTTACTTTATGTTCGTAAATCTCAAATGTTATTGTGTACTTTTGCACTTGTTTAATCACCGTAGTAATTCTAGAATTAGATTGTTTCTAAGTACATGTTTATGTGGGATAGATACTTGTTTTTATAGTCCATTTTACTACTTGGGAGACCACGTGCACTTATGTGTGTGCTAGGATGCAATAAGACTTTGAATTATTTTGAGTCTCTGCTAATGCCTCAGGATTTATTAAGAATATCGTATATGGAAATGAATTATTCTACCCTATAAAATTTGACATTCCAAACTTAATGTCAAAGACAAAATTTTCATCCAAGGTTGTTTCATTGAAAAGTACGTGCCGTTTTTCTTAACTTCTAGCCTATAGCCTAAAATGATTTTGGGAGTCTTAGGACCCAGACCGAGGGTCCACCTAGCCTAAAATTAACATTCTGAGGATATTGGATCTATTAAAATGGGAATATCAGGTTGTTAGACTAAAGATTTCATCCAGTAGCCAATTCTAACTAGTGAAGATGTCAAAATAGGGAATTGGCTCTAAAAACCAAATAAACTACATGATAACTAATCTATTAGCTCTTATAAGTCATAAATGACTTAGGGAAGCTATATGAAAGTTCTCAATGACAAAAATGAGTGGAGATATAGAAAATGTCATTGAGGGTCATTACACTTATATTGCTATTATTAGTGGTTTGATACTATAATTGTAATGTATGTGGCTCGTGTAGGGGTATTATCTGGTAGTTTGGCTTTGTGTATACATTTGGTGGTTTCTTCCACGTAGAAATGCCTAATTTAGGGTTTATGTTGTAATAATGATATATTTCTTGCATATTTCACTCTAGTGGTACATGGCTTATGTTGGATTTGGGATGATTTCCCTATTGAGTGGATTTTTCACTTACATACGTGTACATTTATTGGATTGGAGATTCTTATTCTAGTTTGGTTATAGGCATTACATCCTCATATCATTCATGCATTGATGAGACATTCGTACCACTGTGGAAATACTTCTCTTTCTAATCGAAATATGACACCTTCAAAAACCTTCTACAAAAGTTCATGATCTGAAAAGGAGTTATGAATATTAATATAGTGTATTGGTAACTGGGATTGTATATGGGTTGCGAATCCCACCCCCCATAGGTCCTACCTTGCGAGTATTTCTTGGTAGGTATATACTGAGGTTATCCAACAACCTTAGACATATCAGATCATTATAATCAACCTCATTGCATCTTATACATTATTCATCTTTAGTATTGTGCTTTCATGCTTGATTCGATGTATATCTATTTTGTATTCTTTTTGTATTTATATTTGGTTTATGTGATATATTTTATACTATTTGTAGAGAAGGTGTAAGATACCATTTTTCATAATTTTTTATTATTGGTGACGTGCTCGTAGTGACTATTTATATACCATACTTTCTACTTTGATCAATCAGCCTATGAAACCTAATGTATACAAATGGATAATACTCATCCCTACTATACACATTTTGGTGTAGATCAAGATATGAGTGCATTGCACTACAAATGAGTTTGGGTGATGATTTACTACATTTAAGGTAGTGGATGCTCTATGCTTCCAGAGTTCACCTCCTACCCCTGCCTACCTATTTTATGTCTTGTTTTGTTTAGAGATAGACTTGTGTTCCTTTTTGGTTTATCGATTGTATTTTAAGACTCTGAATTGTATGTAAATTGTTCTTACATTGTGACACCATCTTTTAGGATGGTTTATATTATTGTATTGATGTATGGAATTCTTCTATTTGTATATGTATAGTTTGAATTTGCTCTAGCATGACATGAATAATGAAGAAAGACGACTGTTCCTAAAACATCTTATATCCTCCCACACATAAATGTGTCGCGCAACACACCTATGTACAAGACTCTACTAGATGCGGCTTTCAGACTTCCTAGGACTCTATTGAACCTTAGGCTCTAATACCAAATTTTGTAATACCCTGATTTGCTAAACCGAAATGCTACATGGTGCTCATGACCCCGAGGGACCACAATCTAACCCATGACTAATATCTGTACCTATATACTGCAAATCATGATATAATAATGTGAAATACATTGAACTGTAAGGCCATAAGGTTTAATTGAATAAAATAATATGGGTGAAAATACCCAAAACAACTCAATCTGAAAGCTAAGTCTGAACGTAAATCTGAACATAAATCTAAAAGCCTCTAAACTATCTGAATAAGGAGTTAAAGAAACATATCTCCAACTAACTCCATAAAACTGAACTGAAGAAATAAATAAATGTATCAAAACATATTGTCCTCGAATCAATGAGGACTCACTGTGTCTCTGCGACTGGAATGCTACTGCTACTGCTAAGCTGGAGCTCGTGCCTTGGAACCTATGGTGTAACATTAAAAGAAATCACCATAGCACAAATGCGTCAGAACAACTGTAGTATTGAGTGTATGAGGAAGATAGGCTGAACATAACGGGTTTCATGCATTAACAACACTGACTGACCAATATGAACGTAGGAGTGCAAACACATATATATAGAAACTGGGACCGTGAATACGTGATAGCATGACCTGTAAGCTAATACATGGTTTACTAATAACTGTCATGACTGATACTGAAACTAATAACATGGATGGCTGTATCTGACAGTCCTGTATATACTAAAATCTGAAGAACACCCTGAGTTCTTTTATTAAGACTGATACTGAAACTGTGGGAAGTAGTGTTTAACCGACATGCCCCATGTATGCCATTATGGCTAAGCTGGGGTCCAATATCTGCCTCGACTGGAGGGGTTTCAATACCGTACCACGGGTAAGGACAGCCTGTAAGTGACTATTATCTGGCGGGTACTCAATGAGAACGGTGGGAACCCTAAACTGACGGGTTAAGCCACCTCATCAACCCTAATTTGATGGGTTAAGATGTCTCAACCTACGCTGGCTACGTAGTTCTGGAACACAAAGATGAATACTAAGAATCACACTCTCAACTGGCGGGAGAGTTCCCATCCTTGGGTTCACTCGGTGCTAACCTCTACTCCCATCTGGAGGGACTGGACATGAATAACTGATTGTGTATGACTTAATCTTACTAAATTTCGTTGACTGGTGGAATGTTACTGATATTTGACAACTGACTAAGATCATGAGGTTTTTCCTGAGTCACATGACTGACTGAAGTCTATGAAACCATAGCTTGAGTTTGGATATCGGGAAACATGAAATGGCTTTAGGCACACAACTATAGTTTTTGGGTACAAGTACCCCCAAGACTCGATAGGAGGAAACTGACACACATGATATGACTTGATCACAAAATTTGAGTCCACAATTCACAATATCATAAGTAAGGCTTTCATAATAAAAATGATTCTTAACAAACTATCACATGATTGGGAATGCACACAATATGTATATACTTGCATGGCTTCAATAACATGGTCATTCCATATTGCTACAATATCATGAGCAACTCGTACAACTTCTTTAATTCAAGACAATGGCATGGAGATCACGTTGAACATAAACTTAGAACATGGAATAGTAATTTAAGACTTATTATGTCATAAAAGCGTGATTTCTATTCCCTTAGGTATTTTCACAAACACCTTACATGCACATCTTAGGCATAGGTGGATTCATCAAGATTCCAAATATTCAACCACTAATTTCACATATTTATACGTTAAATACCACCAAATCCTCACAATAAACATACAAAGATCCCATATTAGGCATCATCAAACTCCAACCATATGAACATAAACCATCACCAACATAAATATCATGATACAAAATTTAGAAAATGGTTCTTGAGCTTCATGGACGAAAGGAGTGCATGAATCAACTCATGCATACCTTAGAAGGATGATTCTGGATGATTGACGGAGGAATTTCCTTGAAATCGGATCTTCAAGCTTAGTTATGCAACCCTAGTTGTTTTTCTATTTTAGTTCTCTTGGATGATGAGCTTTGAGATGATAATAGGTTGTAATATATTTATAAGCTATATATTTCGTAGGGTTAAGTTTAGGGACATGTAAGGAGTATTAAAAGACTTAATTACCCTTAAAATAACTCAAAACGGAGTGTTTTTGGCACTTGGAACTGACTTAGGCGGCACCCAAGTGATTGCCTAAGCTAGGTTGGGCGACACCTAACCAATCGCCTATGTTGGTTGGGCGGCATCTAACCACTCGCCTATCCTTACTGTCTCTCATGAAAATGGGCCTAACTTTTCGCTCGGGTATTGGATTAAGGCGAAATTGGTATCGTTGGATAGTTAATTCAATTTTGTATAATTTGGTGGGTCTAAAAAAGCCAAAATTCCATCTTAACATTGAGTTATACTCGTTCAAAGATGACCCTTGTAAAATCAAACACTAAAACTTGATGGATTCAAAAACTCTTAGCTTGTATTACCTTAAGTGACTCATATGAACATGCTTAATGAATCATAAGCTATCCTATCACTAGGATATTCATTGTAAGTCATGTACTCAAGTATGAATTACAGGATAGGATATTTCATACCTAGGAATACTTATTCACTTCCTAGCTTAGAAACATGCGGGGTATTATAGTTAAAGACACTATTAAAGTTTCCATGGATGACCTCTTAGTAGTTGGGGACTTATTTGATGAATGCTTAGCCTATTTTGCTAGTACACCACAGAGATGTGAAGAGTAAAACTTGGAACTCAACAGGGAAAAGTCCCACTTCATGGTGAATGAAGGTATCGTGCTAGTGCATAAGATCTCCATACATGGTATTGAGGCGGACAAAGAAAAATTTAAGGTGATTGAGAAGTTTCTATAGCTAGTGTCAGTTGGAGGCATACAAAGTTGTTTGGGTCATACAGGCTTTTATAGAAGGTTTATAAAGGATTTTTATACAATTGCATGTCCTCTATGCAAGCTTTTAGAGAAGGAGGTGAATTTCTATTTGATGATGATTGTCTCAAGTCTTTCAAATACCTAAAGGAGTGGTTGATTTCAGCACCCATCATTGTGTCTCCTGATTGGTTTGTACCTAATGAGGTAATGTGTGATGCAAGTAGAGTGACCTTGGGAGTTATTCTAGGCCAAAAAGAGAAAAGATACTGTATCCCGTCTACTACGCCAACAAAGCTTTAAAATCCACACAGAATTGTTACACAGTTACAGAGTAGGAGCTACTTGCGGTGGTTTTTACTTTTGAAAAATTTTGGTCATATTTTATTGGGACTAAAGTTATAGTGAACACATTAGGATCCCCATCAAAGTTGCCAAAATTTTAATTTATGTCCAAATAATACCTCCTATTAGATGATGATACAGTCATTGTTAAAATATAGTAACCTAACAAAGGTTGTGGTTGAATCCCAAGGGAACACATGGCTCAGCAAGTAGCAACAGTTGTAGTCTACATGAAGAACAAGAAAAGTAAATGGGGGGGTTTGATTGTAGTAACCTCGAGAAAGTAATTATATTAACTTTAGTTGTAATCAGTGTAGGTGAACACTAGGATTGTGTCCCCCCTGGCTTCTCAATTTTGTAGGCTTATCGTGCTTTGTTGAACCAACCCGATACTTTACATACAGAATCAATAAGTTAGGAACCTTCTGCAGTTTTTTGGACGAGCAGAAGGATTTCATCCTTTACCTTTTGAGACTTAGTATGTCACCTTACTAAACCTTATCTTAATCCTAATTAACTATTACCTTTTGATTCTCTGGGTACTAGATGAAACATAACAATCTTACTAAGATAGAACATAGAAGCGTGGATCAATAGTTAAACTCCAAATAGTAGTTGTCCTTATCTTTTCCTAGTTACTTCTCCTCTTTTAGGGTAAGAAAAAATATCTAGGCGGGATACTAATGTGTGCACCATTTAATACATCTATCATAATTAAGACAAAGCAATAAATGCATGGGTATCAGTTCAGAACAACAAAAGTACTTCCCCAACTTCGTCAATCCGCCAGGGCTACAACTATAGCTATGGATTTTAGCTGCTCATGGTTGTGAAGAAATAAATAACATGCATATTAGAAATCATAGGTGAAATCACAATGATAAAAAGTAATAAAACCCACAACTATAGCTGAATTAATGAACCAAAGTCAATACAAGAAAATCACAAGATCAAAGACGGATCTTGGAATCAAAATATGTTTGTGAATATAAAAAGTCCATAAATCCTACTAAAATGTAACTGAGGGTATTTATAATACAAGAGGAAACCCTAAAAAAAGTTCCAAAAAAATAGGAGAAAAATGGGTCGGAGGCCACATGTGGTCTGTATCCATGTCTAGAATCTTGACAATAGGTACAGGTAAAAATAGCAGGTCTCGGTAGTAAAAATCCTTCAAGTTCAGATCTAGGGAATTTGGACTTCAGGTACTTGCTTTGCCTACATGTGGGCCATAGGTCCTACATGCGCCATATGTTGACAAAGTAGGTGTTGGGAGTAATATTTTCAGCTCTTCTTCAATTCCTGAACATGTTTTGCTTACGAAAAAGCTGGAAAATATCTCAAATATCCATAATTGCTCCAAAAATAGCCAAAAACACCTTTTCACCTTTTTCACAAACTTATCATCCAAAATATGATTTCCTGCACAACATACCCAAAATGGATCATATCTAACAAGATAACCTTAGAAACTTGCATCTTTTCCTTATTTTAAAAATCAAAAGTTCTATATTTATATAGCACATCAACACCATCAACTTAGTAAAATTACATGTACTCAGGCAACAAAACACAACAAAAACAATAAAAGATGCTTAACTAGTAGAAGCTAAGTGATTAAAGAAGTCAGTCAACATTAAACTTAAAACACAACTTCTCGCTCTAATGTTATTTTTTCAAAACCAACTGTGTATGAATGTGAATTACAACAACATGACACAATGGGATCAAGGCATGGAAATTATCTTAGCAACAGACAACCACTCAAATATACAAGTTACACTACCTGAAACAAGCAAATAACTAACAATATGACTCAAGTGCCCTCACAACAAGGATGTTCCAGTCACTCATGTGAAATCATGCATGCCAATCTAGGGATGGTCAAGAGATACTCACACTCAGAAGAGAAGTTCCGATCAATGCATGTTAAATACGATAGGCTTGCCCATATTTTATTTACCTTAGCATTTAGGTAGTAAAGTTTGGATCACTATAGGACTTTTTTTGGCTTGGAATTTTTGCTTAGGGGATGGTATGGTATTTATGGACATAAAGTGACTAAGCCTCCTTGGCACTACACTAATCTTGGGGTATCACTTACTAGCTGATTTTTTATCGCACCCTTATTCT